>NC_136492.1:41622506-41637506 GCF_053919585.1 Euprymna scolopes
GTGTGTGTTTGGGAGGTGTGTGTATAGGGTGGAGTGTGTTTGGGGGTAAGTGTAATGGGTGGAGTGTGTGTTTGGGTGGTGTGTGGTATGGGGGTGGATGGTATTGGGGGGGGGTGGTTTTGGGTGGTGAGTGTTTTGGGGCTAGTGTGTAGATTAGGGGTGGAGTGTGTTGGGTGGTGTGTGTTTGGGTGGTGTGTCGGTAGTGAAGGAGGTGGACGAAGAGAAGGGGGGGGTGGAGGGAGAGGAGAGGGGTGCGTTTGGGGTGTGTAGGGTTGGGAGTGGTGATTTGGGGGTGTGTGCTTTGGGAAGTGTGTAGTTTGGGTTGAGTAGTTTGGAAGTGTGTAGTTTGGGAGTGATTTTGGGAGGTGTGTGATTTGGGAGTGTGTAGTTTGGGAGGTGTGTAGTTTGGGGGTGTGTGTATTTGGGGAGTGTGTGTGTGGGAGTGTGTAGTTTGGGGCGTGAGTAGTTTGGGAGGTGTGTAGTTTGGGTGGTGTGTAGTTTGGGGAGTGTGTAGTTGGGGAGTGTGTGATTTGGGAGTGAGTAGTTGGGTGAGTGTATTTGGGAGTGTGTGTTTTGGGGAGTGTGTAGTATGGGAGTGTGTGATTTGGGAGTGTGTAGTTCATGGGAGTGTGTAGTTTGGGAGAGTGTGTTTGGGAGTGTGTAGTTTGGGGAGTGTTCTTCTGGGAGTGTGTCGTTTGGGAGGTGTGTTATGGGTGTGTAGTTTTGGGAGAGTGTGTAGTTTGGGAGTGTGTAGTTTGGGAGTGTGTGCTTTGGGAGGTTTAGTTGGTTTGGTGGAGTGTGTGACTTTGGGAGTGTGTGTATGGAGTGAGTCGTTTGGGAGTGAGTAGTTTGGGAGTGTGTGATTTGGGAGTGTGTAGTTTGGGAGTGTGTGGTTTGGGAGAGTGTAGTTTGGGAGTGTTTGAGTGTGTCGTTGGGAGTGGTGCTGTAGTTTGGGAGTGTGTGATTTGTGGAGTGTGTGTTTGGGAGTGATAGTTTGGAGTGTGTAGTTTGGGCTTGAGTGATTTGGGAGTGTGTAGTTGGAGTGTGAGTTGGGGAGTGCTGTAGTTTGGGAGTGTGTAGTTTGGGAGTGTGTGTTTGGGAGTGTGTTATGGGCGTGTGTGTTTGGGAGTGTGTAGGGTTGATTGTGTGACGGAGAGTTTGGGGAGTGAAGTTTGGGAGTGTGTAGTTTGGAGTGTGTGTATTGGAGATTGAGTAGTTTGGAGTGAGTGTTTTAGGGAGTGTGAAGTTTGGGTGAGATGTGTAATTTGGGAGTTGTGATAGTTTGGGAGTGTGAGTATATGGGGTGTGTGATATGGGAGTGTGATGTAATTGGGAGTGAGAGTTTGGGAGTGAGTAGGTGATGTAAGTGGCTAGTATTGGGAGTGTGACGTAAGTTGGAGTGTGTAGCTTATGGGCACAGTGTGTCCGATTTGGGCGTAGTGAGTCAAATTTCTATATACTAAATTTCTATATACTAAATTTCTATATATCAAATTTCTATATACTAAATTTCTATATACTAAATTTCTATATACTAAATTTCTATATACTAAATTTCTATAAATCAAATTTCTATATACTAAATTTCTATATATCAAAATTTCTATATACTAAATTTCTATATATCAAATTTCTATATACTAAATTTCTATATACTAAATTTCTATATACTAAATTTCTATATATAAAATTTCTATATACTAAATTTCTATATACTAAATTTCTATATACTAAATTTCTATATATAAATTTCTATATACTAAATTTCTATATACTAAATTTCTATATATCAAATTTCTATATATCAAATTTCTATATACTAAATTTCTATATACTAAATTTCTATATACTAAATTTCTATATACTAAATTTCTATATACTAAATTTCTATAAATCAAATTTCTATATACTAAATTTCTATATATCAAATTTCTATATACTAAATTTCTATATATCAAATTTCTATATACTAAATTTCTATATACTAAATTTCTATATATCAAATTTCTATATACTAAATTTCTATATACTAAATTTCTATATACTAAATTTCTATATACTAAATTTCTATAAATCAAATTTCTATATACTAAATTTCTATATATCAAATTTCTATATACTAAATTTCTATATATCAAATTTCTATATACTAAATTTCTATATACTAAATTTCTATATACTAAATTTCTATATATAAAATTTCTATATACTAAATTTCTATATACTAAATTTCTATATACTAAATTTCTATATATAAAATTTCTATATACTAAATTTCTATATACTAAATTTGTATATATCAAATTTCTATATATCAAATTTCTATATACTAAATTTCTATATACTAAATTTCTATATACTAAATTTCTATATACTAAATTTCTATATACTAAATTTCTATATACTAAATTTCTATATACTAAATTTCTATAAATCAAATTTCTATATACTAAATTTCTATATATATCAAATTTCTATATACTAAATTTCTATATATCAAATTTCTATATACTAAATTTCTATATACTAAATTTCTATATACTAAATTTCTATATACTAAATTTCTATATATCAAATTTCTATAAATCAAATTTCTATATACTAAATTTCTATTAATCAAATTTCTATATACTAAATTTCTATATATCAAATTTCTATATACTAAATTTCTATATATAAAATTTCTATATACTAAATTTCTATATACTAAATTTCTATATACTAAATTTCTATATACTAAATTTCTATATATAAAATTTCTATATACTAAATTTCTATATACTAAATTTCTATATACTAAATTTCTATATATAAAATTTCTATATACTAAATTTCTATATACTAAATTTCTATATATCAAATTTCTATATATCAAATTTCTATATACTAAATTTCTATATACTAAATTTCTATATACTAAATTTCTATATACTAAATTTCTTTGTACTAAATTTCTATATACTAAATTTCTATATACTAAATTTCTATAAATCAAATTTCTATATACTAAATTTCTATATATCAAATTTCTATATACTAAATTTCTATATATCAAATTTCTATATACTAAATTTCTATATACTAAATTTCTATATACTAAATTTCTATATATCTAATTTCTATATACTAAATTTCTATATACTAAATTTCTATATACTAAATTTCTATATATAAAATTTCTATATACTAAATTTCTATATACTAAATTTCTATATATAAAATTTCTATATACTAAATTTCTATATATCAAATTTCTATATACTAAATTTCTATATACTAAATTTCTATATATCAAATTTCTATATACTAAATTTCTATATATCAAATTTCTATATACTAAATTTCTATATACTAAATTTCTATATATCAAATTTCTATATACTAAATTTCTATATATAAAATTTCTATATACTAAATTTCTATATACTAAATTTCTATATATCAAATTTCTATATACTAAATTTCTATATATCAAATTTCTATATACTAAATTTCTATATACTAAATTTCTATATACTAAATTTCTATATATCAAATTTCTATATACTAAATTTCTATATACTAAATTTCTATATACTAAATTTCTATATATCAAATTTCTATATACTAAATTTCTATATATCAAATTTCTATATACTAAATTTCTATATACTAAATTTCTATATATCAAATTTCTATATTCTAAATTTCTATATATAAAATTTCTATATACTAAATTTCTATATACTAAATTTCTATATATCAAATTTCTATATACTAAATTTCTATATATCAAATTTCTATATACTAAATTTCTATATACTAAATTTCTATATATCAAATTTCTATATACTAAATTTCTATATATCAAATTTCTATATACTAAATTTCTATATACTAAATTTCTATATATCAAATTTCTATATACTAAATTTCTATATATAAAATTTCTATATACTAAATTTCTATATACTAAATTTCTATATATCAAATTTCTATATACTAAATTTCTATATATCAAATTTCTATATACTAAATTTCTATATATCAAATTTCTATATATCAAATTTCTATATACTAAATTTCTATATATCAAATTTCTATATACTAAATTTCTATATACTAAATTTCTATATACTAAATTTCTATATACTAAATTTCTATATACTAAATTTCTATATATCAAATTTCTATATACTAAATTTCTATATACTAAATTTCTATATACTAAATTTCTATATATCAAATTTCTATATACTAAATTTCTATATATCAAATTTCTATATACTAAATTTCTATATACTAAATTTCTATATACTAAATTTCTATATATAAAATTTCTATATACTAAATTTCTATATACTAAATTTCTATATACTAAATTTCTATATATAAAATTTCTATATACTAAATTTCTATATACTAAATTTCTATATATCAAATTTCTATATATCAAATTTCTATATACTAAATTTCTATATACTAAATTTCTATATACTAAATTTCTATATACTAAATTTCTATATACTAAATTTCTATATACTAAATTTCTATAAATCAAATTTCTATATACTAAATTTCTATATATCAAATTTCTATATACTAAATTTCTATATATCAAATTTCTATATACTAAATTTCTATATACTAAATTTCTATATATCAAATTTCTATATACTAAATTTCTATATACTAAATTTCTATATACTAAATTTCTATATACTAAATTTCTATAAATCAAATTTCTATATACTAAATTTCTATATATCAAATTTCTATATACTAAATTTCTATATATCAAATTTCTATATACTAAATTTCTATATACTAAATTTCTATATACTAAATTTCTATATATAAAATTTCTATATACTAAATTTCTATATACTAAATTTCTATATACTAAATTTCTATATATAAAATTTCTATATACTAAATTTCTATATACTAAATTTCTATATATCAAATTTCTATATATCAAATTTCTATATACTAAATTTCTATATACTAAATTTCTATATATCAAATTTCTATATACTAAATTTCTATATATCAAATTTCTATATACTAAATTTCTATATACTAAATTTCTATATACTAAATTTCTATATACTAAATTTCTATATATCAAATTTCTATAAATCAAATTTCTATATACTAAATTTCTATTAATCAAATTTCTTTATACTAAATTTCTATATATCAAATTTCTATATACTAAATTTCTATATATAAAATTTCTATATACTAAATTTCTATATACTAAATTTCTATATACTAAATTTCTATATACTAAATTTCTATATATAAAATTTCTATATACTAAATTTCTATATACTAAATTTCTATATACTAAATTTCTATATATAAAATTTCTATATACTAAATTTCTATATACTAAATTTCTATATATCAAATTTCTATATATCAAATTTCTATATACTAAATTTCTATATACTAAATTTCTATATACTAAATTTCTATATACTAAATTTCTATGTACTAAATTTCTATATACTAAATTTCTATATACTAAATTTCTATAAATCAAATTTCTATATACTAAATTTCTATATATCAAATTTCTATATACTAAATTTCTATATATCAAATTTCTATATACTAAATTTCTATATACTAAATTTCTATATACTAAATTTCTATATATCAAATTTCTATATACTAAATTTCTATATACTTAATTTCTATATACTAAATTTCTATATATAAAATTTCTATATACTAAATTTCTATATACTAAATTTCTATATATAAAATTTCTATATACTAAATTTCTATATATCAAATTTCTATATACTAAATTTCTATATACTAAATTTCTATATATCAAATTTCTATATACTAAATTTCTATATATCAAATTTCTATATACTAAATTTCTATATACTAAATTTCTATATATCAAATTTCTATATACTAAATTTCTATATATAAAATTTCTATATACTAAATTTCTATATACTAAATTTCTATATATCAAATTTCTATATACTAAATTTCTATATATCAAATTTCTATATACTAAATTTCTATATACTAAATTTCTATATACTAAATTTCTATATATCAAATTTCTATATACTAAATTTCTATATACTAAATTTCTATATAATAAATTTCTATATATCAAATTTCTATATACTAAATTTCTATATATCAAATTTCTATATACTAAATTTCTATATACTAAATTTCTATATATCAAATTTCTATATACTAAATTTCTATATATCAAATTTCTATATACTAAATTTCTATATACTAAATTTCTATATATCAAATTTCTATATACTAAATTTCTATATACTAAATTTCTATATATCAAATTTCTATATACTAAATTTCTATATATCAAATTTCTATATACTAAATTTCTATATACTAAATTTCTATATATCAAATTTCTATATACTAAATTTCTATATATAAAATTTCTATATACTAAATTTCTATATACTAAATTTCTATATATCAAATTTCTATATACTAAATTTCTATATATCAAATTTCTATATACTAAATTTCTATATATCAAATTTCTATATATCAAATTTCTATATACTAAATTTCTATATATCAAATTTCTATATACTAAATTTCTATATACTAAATTTCTATATACTAAATTTCTATATACTTAATTTCTATATACTAAATTTCTATATACTAAATTTCTATATATCAAATTTCTATATATCAAATTTCTATATACTAAATTTCTATATATCAAATTTCTATATACTAAATTTCTATATACTAAATTTCTATATACTAAATTTCTATATACTAAATTTCTATATATCAAATTTCTATATACTAAATTTCTATATACTAAATTTCTATATACTAAATTTCTATATATCAAATTTCTATATACTAAATTTCTATATACTAAATTTCTATATATCAAATTTCTATATACTAAATTTCTATATATCAAATTTCTATATACTAAATTTCTATATACTAAATTTCTATATATCAAATTTCTATATACTAAATTTCTATATATCAAATTTCTATATACTAAATTTCTATATACTAAATTTCTATATATAAAATTTCTATATACTAAATTTCTATATACTAAATTTCTATATATCAAATTTCTATACATCAAATTTCTATATACTAAATTTCTATATACTAAATTTCTATATACTAAATTTCTATATATCAATTTTCTATATACTAAATTTCAAGTCTGTAGATCGCTGACTATATAAGAACTGTCCTCACATACACACACACACACATATTCTCACTTATATAGACATACTAGCAGGCCGCCAGGCCTTGCTCGGTCGTAAAATACGCATAAATATAATATTTTAATTAATGCATATTTTTGATTTATTATAAACAGAAATACCAAAGCGTTAAATTCTTTTTTAAAAAAATGAAGTAAAAAAAACGAAAAGAAACTGAAGTATTATGTTTTTTTTCTAAACAGTTTACTTCTTGTAAGTAAAAAAGGAAAACATACTAGAGTTGAGATCGAAAAAAAATACTAGAGTTGAGATCAAAACCAAAACCTAAAGACAGTGAGTCAATTACGATAATCATTAGACCACATTGACACGATCTTTAAAGCGTGTTTTTCAAACCGACTTGTACTTAACATAAAGAAGCTGTCATATTTTACGAGCGCGAATGCGTAGTCGTGAAACAGTTGGCAAACAGAAAATTTTCGACGACTACCAAGTACTAATTTCTCAGTTGTGACCTTTTAGCAGAAAATGGTCATCACACACACATTCTCACGTTTATAGAAATATAGATTGAATTTTACGTTTGTTTACTTGAAATTAAATAAAAAAACGTGTCTTGCTCTTTTTATGGAGTACTATTAATAATCTCAGTAAATTCATTAATTTTATTGGGACACCTTTAACCTGGAATAATTATATATATATATATATATATATATATATATATATATATATATATATATATATATATATATATATAAACTGAACGTCTGTGTGTGTCTAGTCACTAATAGGCTCCTATATGGTTGACTATTATAGAAAACTGATCTCATATAATGATAGAAGATATATCGAGACACAGGAATGGGTATGTTTGATCTGGCATAATGATGATTCATTATAATTGTGGGGTCTACGTACGCGCCTGGTCCACAAAGTATGGAAATAAAAAATTTTAGAATAAAAAAAAAACGTTTACAAGTGTTTTTGATATAGATGTACATAATAATACTTTGATAAGTATGTTTTAACTTAAATAGGGATGGTATAATAAAATCGTGGGGTCTGCGTTCGCGCCTGCCCTCCATAGAATGGAAATATGCACAAACTCTAATAAAGACTTTTCATATCGATCTGCGTAAGTATACTTTAATAATTATGTTTCAGTTTGAAGAAATATGGTATAATAAAATTATGGGGTGTTCGTTCGCGCCTGACCTCAATAGAATGGAAATATGTCACAAAGTTTAACAAGGTTTTTTAATATAGATCAACAGAATATTGTGATAAGTGTTTCAGTGTGAACAGGTATAGTATAATAAATTATGGGGTTTATCTATTTTATTTTTACTTTCATCATAATTTGCTTTGGTTTTGATACCCCCAAATTCGATGCTATCTCTTTACAACCCTTCCTTTTCATAACCTATCATACTTTCATAAATCAGAGTCCATTTTCTGTAGGCTGTTTTTTGAACCCAGACAACGACGGGTACTTTTGCTAGTACATATATATATATAAATATATATATATAAATATATATATATATATATATATATATATATATATATATATATATATATATATATAGAGAGAGAGAGAGAGAGAGAGAGAGAGAGAGAGAGAGAGAGAGAGAGAGAGAATACAAAAGAAAATAATATAAGATCATTTATTTACATAGGTTCCAAGAATTCAAAGCAGTAACAACTTAGAATTGTGTACAATCGTTTCAGAGATGATATCAATTGCATTCATGTATATTCTCTTCATTAGCACAACATTGCCATAAACATTCAAATGATTATGATTAATTGCATTCTACATCGGATTGATGGTTAACTGAAACATAAATGATAATCATATATATATATATATATATCTACTTCAAAAATACCTAGTGATTAAGAATCAATAAACGCAGGAACAATTATTTATGTATAAAAAATAAAAAAAATATATAGTAAAATAGAATATATGTAGTACAATAAGATTAAATTAAAATAAACAATATAAAACAAAATAATTTTAAAAATGCATATATATATATATATATATATATATATATATATATATATATACTAGCAGGTCGGCCGGCATTGCCTGCTCGTAAAATACGTTTAAATATGATATTTTGATAATGCAGATTTCTTATTCATTATTATATTATAGTGGACCCAATATATAGTGATAATTTAACAAGTAAAAACAACAATCAGTCGTGCCCCACTACCGAGAATTAAAACCAAAACTTTTAGCTTACGATTTACTTTTTCCTTTGACGTTAATGCCTAAACCATGAAAACATGTTTGCTGCAAGCCCAAAATTTTAAACATGAACCAATAGCATTTACGTTGCGCATGCATATTTGTAATGTTGTTGTTCGACCTTCACCTGGCGAATTTCATTTTTTAATTTTCACATTTTGTTCCGATTTTCTCCTGTTTAAACCCAAATATAAAGTTTCGCATGGGTTCGAATACCTTATATAATAAGTTTCAATGTCTGTAAGCTAAAAAATAACAGAGGAGTTTGGTAGGCAAACATTTTAAACAAGTATATATACATATATATATATATATATATATATGCAAAAAAATTTAAGAAATTTATATACGCATACATAAATATATATAGAAATATATTTGTGCTTGCTATAAACTTTTTACGCAAATATGACGCAAGTAGAAATCATGTAGAATACCTGCATGAATATAATTACACGTAAAAGTTAACTAAAGATTATCATCCGATAAGAAAACTGAAAAAAAAACTAATAAAGAATTAAAACGAATGTTTAAAGAATTTGCAAATTAGCTAGATCTTTTGCAGATGAATGCAAATCCCCGATCATATACAACAAATTGTATTTTCTTTTTATATAAATAGAAAAAAAAAGGTTTTTAATATGAATATCAATGCAAAAACAAATCCGGATTGATAGAAGTATAGATATATAGTTAATTTCGAAATTATTCGTAACCCTAAAGCATTATGAATTGAACTATACTTGATGTTAAGGAGGAAACAAATAAAGAAACTACATATTTAAATTTTCCGAAAAAAAAGAGAAAAATTTTTCATTTTTGAAACAAAGTACAAACAAAACAGAAAAAAAAACATGTTCGAATTTATTCATTGCCAGTATTTAACAGTCACTAACATGACCTTTGACCTTAATTACATTCTACAAACAATTGAGATATTTGTCACGCTTCAACACTTATTTATAGCCATTTTTCTTTAGCATATTCTTCTAATTCTTTAAAAATTTTAGGATTACTCTTTCTCAACTCTGTTATAAGTTTGTGCCATACATTTTCTGATAGATTGAGTTCAGCACTTTAAGTTGGTCATTCTAGAACATTTATCTGGTTGGCATGCAACCATTTCTTTACTATAGTGGCAGTATGTTTAGAATCATTGTCTTGTTGAAGCATCAATTCTGAATCCAAATCAAACTTTTCAGCATCCATCATGTTTTCCTAAACGGTTTCAATACTGCTCTTTTTTCATTGTGCTATAACATTGACTAAACTGTCTGGGCCACTAGCAAATAGACAACCCCAAAGAATGATTCAACCACCCCATGTTTTATAGTGAGGGATGGTGTTCCTGGGGTTGTACGCTTCACCATATTTCCTCCAAACCCAAGAAGCACCCATATCTCCAAATAATTAAAATTGTGTTTCATATGTAAAAAAAAAAAAAAACCCTTCAAGAAAAACGATGGGGAAGATGTTTTTTTCGCGAGAAAGAGAGTCTTTCTGGGTCGTTTTAGTCTAGGTCTATTTTCATACAAAGTCTTTGGCAACGTGTGTTTAGATATTTCAAGACTAGACATCTTCCCATTGTCCTAAACTTCCTTGGAAGTGATTCTAGGGTTTTGATTGACTGATTTTGAGATATTTCTACAGCATTTAGGAGACACTTCTCGTTTTCTTCCGCTTAAATCATTCTCGTGTTTTATTTTGCAAAAACATTTTAAGTTAGATTCTCGTTTTTTTTTTTTTTCGCAAAAACATTTTAATTTAGATTCCCGTTTTTTTTATTTTGCAAAAACATTTTAAGTTAGATTCTCGTATTTTTTTTAATTTGCAAAAACATTTTAACTTAGATTCTCGTTTTTTTTATTTTGAAAATACATTTTAAGTTAGATTCTCGTTTTTTTATTTTGCAAAAACATTTTACGTTAGATTCTCGTTTTTTATTTTGAAAAAACATTTTAAGTTAGATTCTCGTTTTTTTTATTTTGAAAAAAACATTTTAAGTTAGATTCTCGTTTTTTTTTTTGCAAAAAAATTTTTAACTTAGATTCTCGTTTTTTTTTTTATTTTGCAAAAACATTTTACGTTAGATTCTCGTTTTTTTATTTTGAAAATACATTTTAAGTTAGATTCTCGTTTTTTTTTTATTTTGAAAAACCATTTTAAGTTAGATTCTCGTTTTTTTTTTATTTTGCAAAAACATTTTAAGTTAGATTCTGGGTTTTTTTTTATTTTGCAAAAACATTTTAACTTAGATTCTCGTTTTTTTTATTTTGCAAAAACATTTTAACTTAGATTCTCGTTTTTTTTTATTTTGAAAAACCATTTTAACTTAGATTCTCGTTTTTTTTATTTTGAAAAACCATTTTAAGTTAGATTCTCGTTTTTTTTATTTTGAAAATACATTTTAAGTTAGATTCTCGTTTTTTTTTTATTTTGAAAAAACATTTTAAGTTAGATTCTCGTTTTTTCTATTTTGCAAAAAACATTTTTAGTTAGATTCTCGTTTTTTTTATTTTGCAAAAACCATTTTAAGTTAGATTCTCGTTTTTTTTTATTTTGCAAAAAATATTTTAAGTTAGATTCTCGTTTTTTTTATTTTGCAAAAACATTTTACGTTCGATTCTCGTTTTTTTTATGTTGCAAAAACATTTTAAGTTAGATTTCCTTTTTTTATTTTGCGAAAACATTTTAACTTAGATGCTCGTTTTTGTTTTTATTTTGCAAAAACATTTTAAGTTAGATTCTCATTTTTTTTGTTTTGTTTTTAAGGTAGCCCCTCAAGTTTTGGGTGTTCTGGGGCCCCTTAATATTGATAATTTTTCCTGATGTCTGATTCCCAAATTGCCCTCTCGTGGATCCTCAACGGTAAAGGATCCAATAAAATATATTCATTGAAAACAGGATCGCAGAGATCAAATTGTTTTAAGAAGGTATTAATATTAAATTTGGCGTTCTATCGAAAATTAAAATATGTTTCTTCGTCAGAAAATCCGGCAGATCTTCTAACTAGAGGTATCAATACTTCTAAATTTTCCCAGTTATTAAATTTCTGGATGTATGGCCCGGAATGGCTAAATAGAGATGGCATCGATTGGACAATCTAACCCTTGCCTTGTCTAAACGAAACTAACAAAAAAAAATTGTATCATGTTTGTACTCTCAGGAGACACGTGTTTCTGAAAATACCTTCCCGTTGAATATTATAAGGTATTCTAGCTTATCTAAGGCAATCAGCGTCTTGGAAAAGGTGTTGAAATTTTATGATATGTTGCGTCACAGTAGTGCTGACAATTTTAATAGGGCCAAATTATTATGGGGGCTTTCCCTCTGGAATTAGATTAGTTGAAAGAACCATCCTTATTACATTCCCTCGAAATGAGGAATAAATTTGTTGAAAAATTCAATCGTATCTGGCATAATTATTACCTCTTGTCATTAAGAGAAGTTGATGCCAAAATCGGGAGCAATTGTGCCCCCAAGTTATCTGTTGGAGAGATAGTACTTATTAAGACTCCCAACAAAACCAGACAATTCTGAAATCTTGGTAAAATAATCAAATTAATTACTGGAAACGACAATAATGTTCGTTCCGCGGTTGTTCTTACGGATAGGTGGGAACAGGTCCATTCCTTAAAAAACCTTGTGCCCTTGGAAATTAAGGGTAATGATGATATTGCATCAACTGAGGAGGTCCCTTTTTCTGTCCAACTTGTTCTGTTCCGAATGATGGAACATCACCAATGGTGTGCTGCGATTCTTGTGACAGCTTGTACCATTTTAGCTGCGTAGGAGTTGATCATCAAGATACCTTAGGGGAGTGGTTTTGTTCTAATTGTAAGGATGAGACTCCTCAGGCCGGTCCATATAGTGGAAATTAGCTAATGTCTGGATGCATGAAAAGTTGAAGATTGACAACAGACAATAGTACACATATTAATATTAAAAAGATTTTATTGAATTAAAGTTGTAATTAACTTGTATTGTGAAAAAGTAATGATTATCCATTACTTTTTCCTCTCCTCCTTGACATGATTTGCTAGATGGGCTTTGATTGGTTCAATTTGAATGCGCCAGTTGGCGCCAATTTTGTATTACATGTGCGTTATTTTTCATTCTGAACAATGAACACGGAATGGTAAAGACTCACACAGCGGTGCTCTGTTATAGAGTGCCAGGATTTTACCTTCATTGGACACCATGCAGTGGGTGGACGAAGGACATTTCTCTAAATACAGAGACAACATAATTGCTGAACTTATTTTACCCGATGAGGATATTCTACAGTGTTCAGCTTGATATATTTGATTATGGGAAATTATTCTTATTTCTTCCAGAGACAACGAGGTCCTAAAATATGATATATTGGGCGACAACATTCACGCCGTGTTCATGCACAACATGGGTCCTTCTAAAAGGAAACCTGAACTAACATTCCCACAGAGGAATCTTAACTAACGGCACGATTGCAATGGATAGCAAATTCAGCCATTGTTTTTGCAAGGGACTTACCGTGAACCAATGAACTTTGATTTACTGATACATCTTGAATAAAATTTGAGTTTTAAAGGTATGGCTTTTGTTTGTGGAGTTTCATTTGCTATCTGCAGGGAGGAAATTGGGTGTGTAGGGAAGAAATTTCTTACAAGATATATATATATATATATATTATTTTTCATTTATTTATTAAATATTCAAATATTTTATTCAAATATCTTTTCATACTTTTACGTGCATAAAATAAATATATGTAATATGTGAACTTGTTTGAAGAATTATAGAAATTGTTCAGAAATTAAGAAGACGCATTCTTTTTTTAATCCACCGCCGAATTTGCGGTTTCTATAAAAAGGCGGAAAACGAAATGAAGATTCCATTGTTAAACAAAATGGCTTCTTCCGATTTGTTGGGAAACTCGGCCGAACGGAGGGAAACGAAGACACGACATTTGCAACAGCGAGTCAGCAAATGAATCACGTGGTAAATATTTTAAATGATCGATCCGGCGAAACGAATGAATGTGTGAAAAATACTTTGAACGTGATTAATTGATTGATTAGATGAGGACGGCAGCGGCGGCGGTGATGATGATGATGTGATACCCACGTTCACCCTGACATAATCACTATTGACATCATAACCGGGTTTCTTTCGGTTTTCTTGTTTTGTTTTGTTTTTTTTTATGGGAGGGGGTGTATGCAGAAATTTCCCCAGATAAAATCTGAGGTGAATTTTAACTAAAAGCACGTCAAGAATCTTTTATGATGAATCTTAATCGAGTCTTCTCCATTTTATTTTATTTGTTTATTTTTTATGTTTGTTATTTCATATATAAATTTATGAAACCACGTTTTTCGTTTTGCAACCTTGCAAATATGAAAAATTAAAAATAAAAACAAAAAAAAACAATGTTATAACAAAACGCAGAATAATTATTTGTGACTTAAATGTGTTTCAATGAGATTTTATCTGTTTACATATTCGCCTCTCTGTCTGTTTGTCGGTCTGTATGTTTATTTTCAT